>NC_085141.1:332003624-332018514 GCF_024139115.2 Armigeres subalbatus
AAAGTGAGCTGTAGCAGATAATGTCTGACCATGGTTTTCCGGTGAAACTGATTAGACTATGTCCATCGTTTCATGGCTCGAAAATAAGTATTCGGATTGCAGCGAGTATCAACCTATTTGTAATTTTATATTGATTAAAACAGGGTAATGCACTTTCAATTTATTATTCAACTATTGCACTCGAGGGCGCGATTAGGAGATCTGGCATATGTTTCCTAGGCTCTGCGGAAGACATCGACCTCATTGTGATCGATGCAGAGCAGAGTAATGAGTTTTGTTCCACTGAAAAGTGAGATGAAACGAAATTTAAGTGAAGTAATTGAAATGGGAGATGGAAACAACTCCACGGTGCCCCAGTAGACCGTTATTATAAAATAAAATGTCCATCAAAACCAAGTACATGGCTCGATTCCTGTGTAATTCTACCTCTGGACCAATTTTAAAAAAATCCTAGAGGAATCTCGAGAAATCTTGATTTGATATTTTAAATAAAGAATTTCAAAGAATCTATATTTAAATTCAATAATACCCAAAATACCTTCAAAGCCGTCCAAAAGTGGTCCAAGTTGTTTTCAACCAGTTTGCATTTTTTGCCTTTATTACAATTATAAATTTTTACAATGATTAGACTCACCAAACTGACTTGAAGTTGTTTTTTGTATGGGTTGAAGCCGTCTATCTTCAAGAATGCTACCTCTCGTTCAAAACCATTTTATGAATTCACGTGCAGGCTGCAGATTCTTTGTTGAATGCCATTCAGATTAAAGTTTGTATTTTTTGTATTCACAAATGTATTCAGAGCATCAGAAGTAAGATTGATATGGAAAAAATTGATGAAAAACCAACAGCTTAAAGATTTGTTTAAGTAGTATGCCCTTCTACGCATAGTTGTCCCATATTAGTTTTTGTGTTCGACTTTTCAAGAGCAGTCTATTTTGATGTATACTTTTAGAAAACTCTAACAGATTTCGAACTTTGTTCGGAAAATCGTGAAAACAACATCAAGTCTATTTGTCCCATTGCTAATTTCTACGCATAATTGTCTCTTGTGATTAAATTCATCATTATGGCGGATTCTGTTATTTTAGGAACACACATTGAAATAGCATTTTCTGTTCAGATCTTGCAATCTTAGCCTGTTGCACTGGTTTAATGTGGGCAATTTGTACAATACTCATTCTAACGACATAATCACTTCAACCCGTGGAAGGTTCACTTCCGATAGCATGTGGAGACATATGTCAATCGCAGTAATTCACAAATCATGCATTGAACGGGCCTGATATGCGTAGAAACCATAAACAAGTGCTCTGTTTCTCGCATAACTGTCGCCAAACTAACCTTTCATGATCGTTGTCAGCAAATTCTATTTGTGAGTGAAAATAAGAATGATTTCAATGAAATTAAGTCTTCTGAATGGTTCTGTAATGTAATAGTCTTATATTGCATCAGGTTATGCACTACCAATGAAAATTAGGGTTCAATTTTAAATGCCATTTTCTCCTTTGTCGTTTTTAAATTTGGTACAAGCATACGTAGAACGGCAGTGTAGTTGTTTAGCATTATATACAGGATAGATCTTCGTCAGATGCTGTAAATTGATTGACGGGCTTTATCATATTCTAGATTTCCCAAAAATGATCATCGGACTGGTAATGACTCCAAAGATGGCGGTAAGGAAAAGCTACGATTTTCAAAGGTGAGCTCGGCATCTAGAATGAGATCTCGAGAACCAAGGAGAACATCAGGAAAAATGCACAAGAGAAAGAAAAAAATACCTTTGTGCATATTCTTTTGGGTTTTAGTTTGACAAGAAATATTCAATTTTGAACTTTTAAAAACACTTTAATAAAAACAAAATGAACCATTGCTTATCTCGACTACACATCTAGTTACGTCATTACTCTGCCTAAACATTAACAATCTAATTAATATTTCAATAAGCAGGTTCAAGATGATTTCAAAAATTACGCAAGATACAGCTCTTTGAAACTCTAGCATGGTTTTGAAGAAGAATTGATGACTTTGCTAGCAGCTGGAAAGCAAGCTTCCATTCACGTTAAAGTACCATATCTTGAATTATCATGTTTCAGAGTTCTGTAAAGGTACCGGAATGAGTTTTGCTTACATCAAAACATGCTTTTCTAGTCCTGATTATAACTTTGATTTCAGTTAGTTGGGCAAATCACGAACCAGATGGCGGTATTGAGCAAACGTCAACTCAAGCAAATCCGATGCGCGCGCCACAAGTGATCGATTGGCCAACTAACGTTTGACCAGTAAATCAGTGAACGATGGAAATTTGACGAGTGTTAAGTCTGTTTGTCTGTGATAACACCTAACTACTGTTATTCTACGAACTCTGATCTTACTTCTCTCCATTATGAACATAAACACTAAATTAAAATTAATTTTACCTTTCATTCTATTAAAAATTGAAAGCAACACTTATACTAAACGGCAAGTTAGCCATACAAAAAACATACTTAAGTCAGTTAGGTAAGATATCAGTTGTAAGTATTTATGATTTCTAATAACGGCAAAGGATGAAACAAAGGCTCGTCCAGCTCTGGCAGACCAGTACCCAGTAGGTAGCTAAAGCTGGAAGGGTACGATGGGCGGGCATATTTCAAGAATGCCAGACAGCAACCCTGCAAAGCTGGTGGTTATTTCAACCGGCAGGTTCAAGAAGAATTGAAGGACATCTATCTGGTGGATTAATCAGGGTTTATGGTGATATTTTTGGATTCTTTTATGCTGCCGTTCTACGCATGCTTGCCAAATTCAAAAACGACAAAGGAGAAAATGGCATTTAAAATTGAACCCTAATTTTCATTGCTGGCGTATAACCATGATGCAATATAAGACTATTACATTACAGAACCTTAAAGACTTAATTTCATTGAAATCATTCTTATTTTCACTCAAAATAGAATTTGCGACAACGATCATGAAAATAGTTTGGCGGGACGTATGCCGAGAAACAGAGCACTTGTTTTATGGTTTCTACGCATATCAGCCCGTTCAATGCATGATTTCGTGAATGACTACTCGATTGACATATGTCTCCACATGCTTTATCTATGGAGTAAGACCTTCACGTGGTTGAAGTGATTATGTCACTTAGAATGAGTATTAACAAATTGCCACATTAAACCAGTGCAACAGGCTAAGATTGCAAGATCTGAACAGAAAATGCTATTTCAATGTGTGTTGCTCCATAAAATAACAGAATCCGCCATAATGATGTATTTAATCACCGCGAAACAATTATGCGTAGAAATTAAGCAATGGGACAAATAGACTTGATGTTGTTTTCAATGATTTTCCGAACAAAGTTCGAAATCTGTAGAGTTTTCTAAAGTATACATCAAAATAGACTGCTCTATGGTGAAAGGTCGAAATCCACAAAAACAACATGGACAACTATGCGTAGAAGGGCAGTATGGATGCTGATTTCTTAACTAAAACTCTAATCAAGATTTCTCGAGATTCCTCCTAGTTTTTAAAATTGGGCAGAGGTGCAGATTACCACATGAATCAGGCCCTGTACTTGGTTTTGATGGACATTTTATTTTATAATAACGGTCTACCGGGGCACCGTGAACTCTATACAACTCTGATTCTACCAGTGGTCCTTTAGGGACATAAAGTGTGGACGTTAAAGAGATGGACCGGAGAGCTTTCAAAGTGCCACGAAGAATACTAGGAGGAAACTAGAAAATGTTGTGTGACACAGACCACAAATCACGACTTCGTGATAGGACACTATCACGCTGGTAGCGTGGTTGAATCGGAAACTGGTGAAACATCGCCCAAGATCGACGATTATGAAGCTCTGCTCTTGTGACAGGCAGATAGCAATCTTAATAGCCTTTTCAGCGTTATCTCGACGCTCATCAGTCAACACAAGATCGTATATGTATATGTATTCGGTACCTAAAATGATTGAGGATTTTCAGTTTTCCCAACAATGCTCACCATGCCATAATTGTCATTATTTTTTAACTAACTTTGCGAAATGTTCCTTTTTTCTTTCCAGACACATTACCACATGAAATAACAAACCTTATCCGGCACCCTGTCAATATAGCGAAACTAGCACATACCACAAAATGCAATCGGAAACGATGACCGAGAGCAGCGGGTTCTTCGACCGGATAATGCAGTTCTTCATAGACAACCAGGACGAGCGGACGAAGGACTGGTTCCTGTCCAGTTCGCTCACCCGCTGATCATGATCCTGCCACGTACCTCCTTCTGCCTGTACGCCGGTCCCCGGTGGATGGCCAGAAAACCCTTCAAGCTGGAGAACGTCCTCATCGGGTACAACGCCGTTCAGGTGCTGCTCAGTGTCGTGCTGGTGTATGAGGTTTGTGCCGTCGCGTCTGTTGCGTGGTTGGAAGCATTTTGTTGATTCGAGGTCCAATTTTTCCGCAGGGTGTCCAAGGGGTTGGAACGGGTACTACGATTGGAAGTGCCAAGATGGACTACGCGGGATCCCATCGCTATGAGGGTATGTTGTCGATAACGAACAAAGTGACTATCTGAGCGAGCTTATTTTGACTTTTTTTCGAGTGTTTAAACAGATGGCTGGCGCAGTTTGGCTGTACTACATCTGTAAGTCGTCAAACTGCTCGATACAGTGTTCTTCGTGCTGCGCAAAAGCAAAATCAGGTATCGTTCCTGCATGTACCACCACACGTTGATGCCCGTCTGCGGTTTCATCGGTGTTAAGTACTTCGATAAGTTTCTAGATGCTGTCTTCAAAGAAATCTTATGGGAAGTGCACCGGTTTTGGCCAACTTAGTGCTAATTTGGCCAACCCTGAAATACTATTTTTCAAAATATTCGATCAGTTGACGCAGCGTTGAAGCGTAAGCGATATATCTCTTATTGGAACTAATAAAACCCTTGCGAATTGCTCTATTCTTGTAGTTATTCAAAATTGGCCAATGGAACATGGCCAAAACCGACAGATTCCCTATGAAAATTATTTTGGAAATTATTCTGCGTTTTGTAATAGATATTCGTACCTCTATTACTAGTAACGTACCTTTACTATGAAGATTTTTTGTTATTGCTTTATTTTGGTCATATTAATATTAATAAGTTCATGCAGACAATTGTAATTGTCAACGTAAACATATCAATTTGTCATTTTCTTCTTCTTATTAAGTATTTTCGGATGTACAGCGTTCATAATTAATGAATATTCATTGTACATAAAAGTAAAAATAAAAACCCCAATTAAAAATTAAAGAACCCAAAAAGACAAACATAAAAAATCTAATACACAGGTTTTTTTTACGAGGATACGTACCTCGCAAAAAAACCGTGTAAAAAAACCGCGTTAATTCGAAAATCCGTGTAAAAAAACCGTTAATTCGAAAATCCGTGAAAAAAACCGTTTAATTCGAAAATCCGTGTAAAAAGACCGCGTTAATTAGAAAATCCGTGTAAAAATACTATCGAAAAATTTTCCAAGTCCTTTTCAATGAAAAAGACTTAGAAGATTTATTGATAAGTGAAAAGTTATCAGTCTATTTGATTGACAAAACCTAAGAAACTGGGTATTGCCGGAACGGGCTCGATGAGCGAAAGCCGGAAATTGGTGTTTGGCGTTATTTTGAAATTTAAGATGGCCGACTTCCAGTTAGACCTGTGATTTTCTTATACCGTCGCCGCATCGGCGTGCCGCTGTATATGAATTTACAACGCCACCGAATATTTTCTACCATATCGATGGATATTGGAGAACTGTTAAAAGAAGTAGTGTTGAAGGTGTTGTACAATTTTGAAGAGGATTTTTACTGAAGTTCAGTTTTATCTAGCAGCATGAAGATTATTTACCCAACAAACATTCACTAGTTGAACTCATCAGTGTGATGATTTAATTCAGCGCTGTGTTGAATTATGCCTGTACTATTTCTTATCACAACTTCTCCAAGCTTTGTTCACACAATTTTGGCGAAGTTATACAACTATAACATCTCATTTTGAAAAACAACTTTATTAACTGATTCGTTAAACCTTTAATAAGCATTTTACTAAGCCTCAATTCAGCTACATGTGAATTCTTCGAAAATAATAACGCATAGAAGGTAACGTCAGTAAGATCTCCAATGAACGTATTTTGAAGCAATTGCTATTTTCATATAATCATTTTAAAATTTTCCTAGGTCTCGAACTGCTGTCATTTGATCATCCGCCGGTAACGTTGTCATCCGCGCCATCTGATTTGTTAGATATGGCTCACTCAATGCATAACATAAATAATCTTATTGCTGAATATGAATCATAATTGGACTCTTATTCAATAAGTCGATCTGTCAAACTACAGTTTTTAATAACTGTACAAGATTTTATTTCAACCATTGTTCACCAGTTATAACCATCGCACACTAGGAAAATACGTAAAAATGTCGATAAACGATAAAATAAAATCCGTCTATACTATTTTGAATTTATGAAAATAAAATCAATGTATATTCGCCTTCACAGAATCTCTTGATAATCGGTTGCGATATGATTGTCCTAAGATTATTCTAATTTCGCCGCAATAAAGATCAACATTCATGCGATAATATTGGGATTCCACACATCAAAGATTCAATATTTCGATGTTATTCAACGACGTTATGTCCCACTTTTAGTAAATTTCGTTAGTTAGTAAAAATTAGTTCAGCATGAATGCATGATTTTTTTATTCTCACAGTTTTGTTCGTTATAATCTCCGACACTTTAATAAGTCACGAAATAAAAAGCATGTCTTGAAAATAAATCTTTATTTTCTATAAATCAAATTTCCCAAATCTAGAATCCAGATTTTCTCTCAAACTGAAAAAGCATGTTTTTTCCACTGTGCGATAGATCAGATAAATGTGAAATCCAATGGTTAAGAAGGACAAAGGTTAAGAAGGATGTCTAATGCCTGCTTATTAACTTACTATTCAAACTCAATTCGACCACCCTTTCAGAGCATCACATCATAGTCGAACAAGAAACTTTAAAATCATTAGTTCAGTACATTGTTAATTCCCCAATCTGAAATGTGATAAAACAAACGTAAGTTCGACTTCAAATAAAGGTAGTAAACAAATAAATAGGCCATTCGAATATGTTTGATTAAATGCTGAAATGAAATCTGTCTACAAATTATTCAGCATCCATTTTTTCAGCTATGAAGATCACTAATAACAATAATTCAACCTAGATGCTTATTTGTAGCTTGTCGTTGTTTGTTGGGTAATTACTTATGTACTTATAGATCCTGTACGCTCCGGTGGAGCAAAGAAAGAGCAATGAAAGATCTCCATCCTGAGCGACGACCGAATCGCTTTACCTGTAGCCGGTTAGATTAAGTTCAATTCTTCTATGGACCGTCGCGTTAGCCTCTGGGTTTGCCTCTGCTGCGATGTCCCGCTGCGTTCCAGTCTAATGCTGTGTTGCATATTTCGTTTCCGCTCCTTCGTGAATTGGCCGATCCAGCCCCTCCGATCCGAGTTCCATTACTCGGCCTCACACTATCGGACAATGGGGCTCATTGTTTGAGATCCAGTTGTAGGCCACTGAAATATTATGTACCGTAGGCATCTGTTGATGAACAATCGTATAACGGTACAGATTCACGTTAGAGTTGAAAATTCGGTTTTGATGCGTTATATCTGCCTGTTCTTCCAGATATTACTTAAACTCGCAAAGGCAGCCCTTGCTTTCTTGATCCGTGCGCCTATGTTGATCTTGGTACCGCCTCTGACGCCATGCTTCAAAATATTCGAACTTTTCAACATTCTCCACTGATTGTCCAACTACTGTAACCGGAAGAGGTTGCCGTGTTTACGTCCTACGATTTGGTTTTGTTGACGTTGATCGCCTGCGGAAGACGAGTCGTTGAGCTTCTTCTGCATATCAGAGCACCGTTGAGCGAGAAGTTCACGTCATCAGCCTATGATGTCGTTTAGATTCTCCATGGTTAAAGGCTCGCATAGGTTTGGCACCTACCAGATAACTCGATTACAATAAAGACAGTAACGGTGATGGAATACACCTTGTCTCACACAGCTACGACCCGGATAGAGCCACGACCCCATTGTGCAGTACTCTGCACAAGAAGACGCATACTATGCCTCGATAGATGGATAATTTTCTCAGGAACCCCTTGCGTCTCAGGGTCCCCACATATTCTCAAGACCAAGTAAAGGGACTCTTGGAATTCGTTGACCTGCTCCAGAATGATACGGAGCGTGACAATAAGGTCCACACGGATCTTCCAGCACGGAACCCGGTCTGCTGCCCTGAAAGTCGCATCGATCTTTTCCTGAATTCGGGCTAGGATAACTTTGCATAGAACTTTGAAGACGGTACACAGCAACATCATGTCTGATAACTGACGAGTACACGTCAGGTCATCCTTTTGGGCACCTTCACTAAGATACTTTGCAACCAAACGACCGGGAAGGTTGAGGTGTCCTATTACGAAATAAATGATGCAGAAGATGAGCAGATGTCATGGCAGATGTTTGAATCTCTAGCAGTGGCGCTTCGGTGTTGACGCGTTACGTCGCATCCTGGACAGATCATGCTGGGTGTTGGTGGCCTGGTTGGCACTTGAAAAGGGTCGAAATAACCATTCGCGTCTTTACGGGTATCGTTGCATTCATCTTCGCCCCGATTAAGCGTTGTGAGATATCGTAGAGGAGGCGAATGTCCCTGGTTCTGTGCTCTCTCTCCTTCGTCGGCAAGCAGTCCGCCCGCACGCTTGTCCGTCGACAACATAATTAAGCCTGTCCACGTTAAATCTCGGACACCCATCTTCCAATGCGAATTTTAAAAAAATTCACAAACCACTAACCCAATCCATTTTTGTAACAAATGAATCTTTACACTCCATATGATGCTTTCAGCATGTTTTGACTCTCGTCCAAATTGATGAAATGGAGACAAATCACTTGTACATTATCTAAGTGTCCGAAATATAACGTGGACAGGCTTTAAGTAAAATATTTTATTAGAAGTTTGCATTCTTGGCGCCTTTTTTAATTTCTAGTTTTTTGTAGTAGGAGGAATTTGCAGGAATCATCGGAGGAATTTCTGGAAGGAATTCTTGAAGAGTGTCTGAAGACTTCAGAAGATTTCCTGGAGGTACTTCGGATAAATCTCCTGTGGAGCTTTCGAAAAAATCTTTGAGGAACTTCCGCATGAATTCTCGGAGAATTTCAGAAAAAAAACGCCGCAGAAATTCCTTTGAGGAACTGCTGGAGGATTTTTTATTCATATATTTATTTAGTAGGCACTCCGTGTTCTTAGCGCTACTGAACCGTGATCTCTGTAGTATTCTGCTGTACAGAGTCTATGGATACCCGTAGTTCGATATTGTTGTCGTTGCCGACATCATCGTGATCCTTTGTCCATTTGTGCATATGGTGAATCAATGATCGTTGCTCTGTTCGTTGCCATTTTCGAAGTACGTTGGAGGAATGCCTTCGAGATCAGTTTTATCAGTTGTTGTCTGGCAGACGTGTCCGTGAGGCGTTACCTCAAACGCCACCGTTGGGCACGCTGCCGGTGACTGAGGGTTTGGTAGAGGGATGGTAATCTAGCCCATGTTCATTCGCTTATAAGGCGAACGTATAGCCAACTACGCTACGGACACATGCCGGAAGAATTCCTTGAGGATCTTCCGGAGGAACTCCTTGAGGAACTTCCGGCGGAATGCTTTGAGGAACTTGGGAATTCCTCAGAACTTCTGGAGGAGTTCCTGAAGGAACTTCAGAAAAATCCTTTGTAGAACTGGGAGAATTCCTTCCAGCCACGAAGAAATTTCTTCGAGAAACATCTGGAGGAATTTCTCGCTTAACTTTTCAAAAGGACCTAAACAATATTTTTCAAATTAATTAATTTGAGTACTGCAATCAAAGCTCTTGTTTCGGACGGCAGAACGATCGCGCGATTTGCCGAAATTTTGTGTTTTACATGCGGGCTCTGAAGTTAATTAGTTCAGTGCGTGTTGGCTCTTGTTTCGGCCGGCAGTACGATCGCGATTTGCCTAATTTTGTGTTTTGCATTGCGCGGCCGGTAATAAAGTTAATTAGTTCAGTGCGTGTTGGCTCTTGTTTCGGACAGCAGAACGATGCGCGATTTGCCGAAATTTTGTATTTTGCATTGCGCGGCCGTAATAAAGTTAATTAGTTCAGTGCTTGGCTCTTGTTTCGGACAGCGAACGATCGCGATTGCCGAAATTTTGCGTTTGCATTGCGCAGCCATTAATAAAATTAGTGGTTCTCTTCGTCAACTTCCCTCGTTTGAATGGAGTGACGGGCAGGGAATTTGCGTTTATCACCTCAGAATGCAAGTTCGCATTGTTTCTTTCGTTCTGAGGTGATAAACCAGAGAGATCTGCTTCTTGTCACTTTGTTTAAGGGAGGGGTCGACGGGGGTCCTCTCTTGCGACATTCGCCCTTATTCGGATGAAGGTGCATTGTATAGCCACCACGATTTGCTATCACATATGCTATGCTATGCTATGCAATCAAAAGCTTTCATATTGGTCTGTGGATTGCAATATTCAAATTATTTCATTAAAACAAATGTTACTTAGGTCCTTTTGAAAAGTTAAGCTAGATTTCTCTGAGGAACACTTGGAGCAACTCTTGGAGGAAATTCTGGAGGAACTCTCGGTAGTGTTTCAGGAGGAATTCCGGATAAAATTTCAAGATGAATTTCAGGGAGTTCTTGGAGGCTTATGAAGAAATTTCAAAATATTTCTGGATGATTTCCTGAAGGAACTTTTGGAGGAATTTCTCGTGGAACTGGTGAAGGAATTTTGGTGGAACTTTCGAAGGTTGCTGGACGAACTTCGGAAGAATTCCCGGAGGAACTTTGGAACATCCGGAGGAACTTCGGAGGAATTCCGGAGAACTTCGGAGGAATTCCGGAGGAACTTCGGAGAATTCGAAATTCGGAGAATTCGGAGGAATTCCGAGAGAACTTCGGAGGAATTCCGAGGAACTTCGGAGAATTCGGAGGAACTTCCGGAGAATTCGGAGGAACTTCGGAGGTGGAGGAACTCGGAGGAACTTCGGAGAATTCGGAGGAACTTCGGAGAATTTTGCTGGACGAACTTCCGGAAGAATTCCGGAGGAACTTTCGGAGCAATTCGGAGGAACTTCGGAGGAATTCGGAGGAACTTCGGAGGAATTCCGGAAATTCGAGGAATTCGGAGGAATTCGGAGGAATTCCGGAGGAATTCCGGAGGAATTCCGGAGGAACTTCAGGAATTCCGGAGGAACTTCGGAGGAATTCCCGGAGGAACTTCCGGAGGAATTTCGGAGGAATTCCCGGAGGAACTTGGAGGAATTCCGGAGGAACTTCGGAGGAATTCCCGGAGAACTTCGGAGGAATTCCCGGAGGAACTCGGAGATTCCGGAGGAACCGGAGGAATTCCCGGAGGAACTTCCGGAGGAATTCGGAGGAACTTCGGAGAATTCGAGGAACTTCGGAGGAATTCGGAGGAACTTCAGAATTCGGAGGAACTTCGGAGAATTCCGAGGAACTTCGGAGAGGAATTCCCGGAGGAACTTCGGAGAATTCGGAGGAACTTCGGAGGAATTCCGATTCGGAGGAATTCGGAAGATTCGAGAACGGAGATTCGAGAATTGAGGAACTTCGGAGAATTCGGAGGAACTTCGGAGAATTCCGGAGAATTGGAGACTCCGGAGAATTCCGGAGGACTTCGGAGGAATTCCGGAGGTCGGAAGGCAGAACTTCCGGAGAATTCCGGAGGAACTTCGGAGAATTCGGAGGAACCGGAGGAATTCCAGGAGGAACTTCCGGAGAATTCCGGAGGAACTTCGGAGGAATTCCGGAGGAACTGAGAATTCCGAGGAACTTCGGAGAAATTCCGGAGGAACTTCGGAGGAGATTCGGAGGAACTTCGGAGAATTCCAGAGAAACTTCGGAGGAACTTCCGGAGGAACTTCCGGAGGAACTTCCGGAGGAACTTCCGGAAGAATTCCGAAGGAACTTCGGAGGAATTCCCGGAACTTCGGAGAATTCCGAAGGAACTTCGGAGAGAATTCCAGGAACTTCGGAGGAATTCGGAGGAACTTCGGAGGAATTCGGAGGAACTTCCAGGAATTCCGGAGGAACCGGAGGAATTCCTGGACAACTTCCATAGGAATTCCGGAGGAACTATAGGAATACCGGAGGAACTTCCATAGGAATACCCGGAGGAAATTCTAGAGAGAATTCGGAGGAACTTCCGAGAATTCCGGAGGAACTTCGAGGTCCTTTCGGAGAATTCGGAGAATTCCGAGGAATTCCGGAGGAACTCGGAGGAACTTTCGGAGGAATTCCGAAAAACTTCGGAGGAATTTCCGGAGAAATTCCGGAAGAACTCCGGAGGAATTTCTGGAGGACTTCGAAGGAATTTCTGTGGAAGAATTTCTGACTTCCGGAGAATGGGAACTTCCGATGAATTCCTGGAGGAACTTCCTGAGGATTCAGAAGGAACTTCAGAGAATTTCTTTAAGGAACTCAGAGGAATTCCTTTGAGAAACTTCGGAGAAATTTTCTGAAACTTTTGAGGAATTCTTCTGAGGAACTTTTAGGAATTTTGTGAGGATTTCCGAAGATTTTTTGAGGATCTTCCGGAGAATTTTTTTCTGGAAGAAATGCCGGAGGAATTCTTATAATGGTTTCTGGCCATTGGTATTGAAAGGGTTTCAGTCGTGTTATCAACCGGAAAACGGCCATCTTGAATTCAAAATGGCGGCAAATAGATTTTTGGCTTTTACTCGTCGAGCTCATTCCTTAATACCCATTCCAGGGGTTTCCAGTCGTTTTAACGAACTCAAATTCATTCTTTAAATCCAAAATGGCAAAACATTGATTTTCGGCTTCTACTCGTAGAGCTGATTCGCAATACCCATATTGCACAGGTTTCCGGTCGTTAATCAAACCGGAAGTCGGCCATTTTGAATTTTAAATGCCAAACATCGGTTTTCGGCTTCAACTCGTCGATCATTCCGGATATACCCATATTGCATGGGTTTCGGTCATATTATCAAACCGGAAGTCGGTCATCTTGAATTTCAAAATGGCGCCAAACATCGATTTCGGCTTCTACTCGTTGAGCTCATTCCGGCAATACCCATGTTGCATGGGTTTCGGGCCTTTATCAAACCGAAGTCTACCATCTTGAATTTCAAAATGGCGCCAAACATCGATTTCGGCTTCTACTCGTTGAGCTCATTCCGGCTACCATATTTGCATGGGTTCCGGGCCTTTATCAAACCGAAATCGCCATCTTGAATTTCAAAATGGCGCCAAACATCGATTTCCGGTTCTACTCGGGCCTTTTATCAAACCGGAAGTCAGCCATCTTGAATTTCAAATGGCACAAACATCGATTTCCGGCTTCTACTCGTCGAAGTTGGCCATCTTGCAAAATGGCCAAACATCGATTTCCGGCTTCTACTCGTCAGCTCATTCGCAATACCCATATTGCATGGGTTTCGGCCTTTATCAAACCGGAAGTCGGCCATCTTGAATTTCAAAATGACGCCAAACATCGATTTCCGGCTTCTACTCATCGAGCCCATTCCGGCAATACCCATATTGCATGGGTTTCCGGCCTTTATCAAACCGGAAGTCAGTATCTTGAATTTCAAAATGACGCCAAACATCGATTTCGCTTCTACTCGTCGAGCTCATTCCGGCAATACCCATATTGCATGGGTTTCGCCTTTATCAAACCGGAAGTCGCCATCTTGAATTTCAAAATGACGCCAAACATCGATTTCGGCTTCTACTCGTCGAGCTTTCCGGCAATACCCATTTTGCATGGGTTTCCGGCCTTTATCAAACCGGAAGTCAGCCATCTTGAATTTCAAAATGACGCCAAACATCGATTTCCGGCTTCTACTCGTTGAGCTCATTCAACCCATGTTGCATGGGTTCCGGCCTTTATCAAACCGGAAATCGCCATCTTGAATTTCAAAATGGCGCAAACATCGATTTCCGGCTTCTACTCGGCCTTTATCAAACCGGAAGTCGCCATCTTGAATTTCAAAATGGCACCAAACATCGATTTCGGCTTCTACTCGTCGAAGTTGCCATCTTGAATTTCAAAATGGCACCAAACATCGATTTCCGCTTCTACTCGTCGAGCTCATTCGGCAATACCCATATTGCATGGGTTTCCGGGCCTTTATCAAACCGGAAGTCGGCCATCTTGAATTTCAAAATGACGCCAAACATCGATTTCCGGCTTCTACTCGTCGAGCTCATTCCGGCAATACCCATATTGCATGGGTTTCGGGCCTTTTATCAAACCGGAAGTCGGCCATCTTGAATTTCAAAATGACGCAAACATCGATTTCGGCTTCTACTCGTCGAGCTCATTCGCAATACCATATTGCATGGGTTTCGGCCTTTTATCAAACCGAAGTCAGCCATCTTGAATTTCAAATGACGCAAACATCGATTTCCGCTTCTACTCGTCGAGCTCATTCGCAATACCCATATTGCATGGGTTTCGGGCCTTTATCAAACCGGAAGTCGCCATCTTGAATTTCAAAATGACGCCAAACATCGATTTCCGCTTCTACTCTCGAGCTCATTCCGGCAATACCCATATTGTATGCAGTTTTATACTCTAAAAACAATCGTTCCATATCCATAAAATTATTCTAAGTGTTTTCCATTCAAAAGACTTAGAAAATTTTGATCTGGTACCCGTTAATTCGAAAATCCGTGTAAAAAAACCGCGTTAATTCGAAAATCCGTAAAAAAACCTCGCAAAAAACCGTGAAAAAAACCGTGTAAAAAGACCTGGTGTAATAAAATTCTTCAAAAATCTTAAAAATTAGATGTTCAGAAAGCCTCA